>NW_024058208.1:315599-360182 GCF_016432855.1 Salvelinus namaycush
TCACGCCCTAGTCTACACCTGCCTCCTCACAGCCGGCCTCTATACTGTCTCAGGGTTCTCAGAACAACTCAGCTGTTATTTTAATGAGTTTGTTCTGAGCAGGGCAGTGACTTAATGAGAGCAGCACATTTTGTTGGTTTGTTTTATGAGGCCTCTCTGAAAGCCTGGGTAGGAGAAATGAAATGTGTCCCAAATGGCACCCTATCCCCTTTTAGTCCATATGGCTCTGGACTAAAGTAGTGCACTATATAGGGAATAGGGCTCTGGTCTAAAGTAGTGCACTATATAGGGAATAGGGCTCTGGTCTAAAGTAGTGCACTATATAGGGAATATGGCTCTGGACTAAAGTAGTGCACTATATAGGGAATAGGGCTCTGGTCTAAAGTAGTGCACTATATAGGGCTCTGGTCTAAAGCAGTGCACTATATAGGGCTCTGGTCTAAAGCAGTGCACTATTTAGAGAATGGGGCTCTGGACTAAAGTAGTGCACTATATAGGGAATAGGGCTCTGGTCTAAAGCAGTGCACTATATAGGGAATAGGGCTCTGGTCTAAAGCAGTGCACTATATAGGGAATAGGGCTCTGGTCTAAAGTAGTGCACTATATAGAGAATGGGGCTCTGGTCTAAAGTAGTGCACTATATAGAGAATGGGGCTCTGGTCTAAAGCAGTGCACTATATAGGGAATAGGGCTCTGGTCTAAAGTAGTGCACTATATAGGGAATAGGGCCCTGGTCAACAGTAGCTATATAGGGTGCCATTTGGGGCGCAGTCTTGCTCTGAATAGGGGAAACTGGGTAATAAAGGATGGGGGTTACAGGGGGGGGGGGTACATGCTCTGAATAGGGGAGAACTGGGTAATAAAGGATGGGGGTTACAGGGGGGGGGGGGGGGGGGGGGGGTACAGCTCTGAATAGGGGAGAACTGGGTAATAAAGGATGGGGGTTACAGGGGGGGGGGTACATGCTCTGAATAGGGGAGAACTGGGTAATAAAGGATGGGGTTACAGGGGGGGGGGGGGTACATGCTCTGAATAGGGGAGAACTGGGTAATAAAGGATGGGGGTTACAGGGGGGGGGGTACATGCTCTGAATAGGGGAGAACTGGGTAATAAAGGATGGGGGTTACAGGGGGGTACATGCTCTGAATAGGGGGGAACTGGGTAATAAAGGATGGGGGTTACAGGGGGGTACATGCTCTGAATAGGGGAGAACTGGTAATAAAGGATGTGGGTTACAGGGGGGTACATGCTCTGAATAGGGGAGAAAATGCTGGGTAATAAAGGATGGGGGTATAGGGGGGTACATGCTCTGAATAGGGGGAACTGGGTAATAAAAGGATGGGGTTACAGGGGGGTACATGTGCCTGAATAGGGGAGAACTGGGTAGTAAAGGATGGGGGTTACAGGGGGGTACATGCTCTGAATAGGGGGGAACTGGGTAATAAAGGATGGGGGTTACAGGGGGTACATGCTCTGAATAGGGGAGAAACTGGATAATAAGGATGGGGGTTACAGGGGGGTACATGCTCTGAATAGGGAGAACGGGTAGTAAAGGATGGGGGTACAGGGGGGGAGGGGTACATGCTCTGAATAGGGGAGAACTGGATAATAAAGGATGATGGGTACATGATCTGAATAGGGGAGAACTGGGTAATAAAGGATGATGGGTACATGCTCTGAATAGGGGAGAACTGGGTAATAAAGGATGGGGGTTACAGGGGGGGGTACATGATCTGAATAGGGAGAACTGGGGTAATAAAGGATGGGGTTACAGGGGGGGGGGTACATGCTCTGAATAGGGGAGAACTGGGTAATAAAGGATGGGGGTTACAGGGGGGGGGGGGTACATGCTCTGAATAGGGGAGAACTGGGTAATAAAGGAGGGGGTTACAGGGGGGGTACATGCTCTGAATAGGGGAGAACTGGAATAAAGGATGGGGGTTACAGGGGGGGGTTACATGCTCTGAATAGGGGAGAACTGGATAATAAAGGATGGGGGTTACAGGGGGGGTACATGCTCTGAATAGGGGAGAACTGGTAAATAAGGATGGGGGGGTTACAGGGGGGGTACATGCTCTGAATAGGGGAGAAACTGGGTAAAAAGGATGGGGGTTACAGGGGGGGTACATGCTCTGAATAGGGGAGAACTGGATAATAAAGGATGGGGGTTACAGGGGGGTGTACATGCTCTGAATAGGGGAGAACTGGGTAATAAAGGATGGGGGTGTTACAGGGGGGGTACATGCCTGAATAGGGGAGAATGGGTAATAAAGGATGGGGGGTACAGGGGGGTACATGCTATGAATAGGGGAGAACTGATAATAAAGGATGGGGGTTACAGGGGGGGGGTACATGCTCGATAGGGGAGAACTGGATAATAAAGGATGGGGGTAACGGGGGGGGGGGTAATGCTCTGAATAGGGGAGAACTGGGTAATAAAGGATGGGGGTTACAGGGGGGGGGGGGGGGTTACATGTCTCTGAATAGGGGAGAACTGGGTAATAAAGGATGGGGGGTTAACAGGAGGGGGGGGGGGTACATGCTCTGAATAGGGGAGAGAACTGGGTAATAAAGGATGATGGGTAACATGATCTGAATAGGGGAGAACTGGGTAATAAAGGATGGGGGTTACAGGGGGGGGGGTACATGCTCTGAATAGGGGAGAAACTGGGTAATAAAGGATGGGGTTACAGGGGGGGGGTACATGCTCTGAATAGGGAGAACTGGGTAATAAAGGTGGGGGGGTACATGCTCTGAATAGGGGAGAACTGGGTAATAAAGGATGTGGGTTACAGGGGGGTACATGCTCTGAATAGGGGAGAATGGGTAATAAAGGATGTGGGTTACAGGGGGGGTACATGCTCTGAATAGGGGAGAACTGGGTAATAAAGGATGGGTTACAGGGGGGGTACATGCTCTGAATAGGGAGAAACTGGATAATAAAGGATGGGGGTTACAGGGGGGGGTACATGCTCTGAATAGGGGAGAACTGGGTAATAAAGGTGTGGGTTACAGGGGGGGTACATGCTCTGAATAGGGGAGAACTGGGTAATAAAAGGATGGGGGTTACAGGGGGGGGGGGGGGGGGGGGGGGGGGGGGTACATGCTCTGAATAGGGGAGAACTGGATAATAAAGGATGGGGGTTACAGGGGGGGGTACATGCTCTGAATAGGGAAGAACTGGGTAATAAAGGATGGGGGTTACAGGGGGGGGGGGGTACATGCTCTGAATAGGGAGAACGGATATAAAGGATGGGGTTACAGGGGGGGGTACATGCTCTGAATAGGGAAGAACTGGGTAATAAAGGATGGGGGTTACAGGGGGGGGGGGGGGGGGGGTACATGCTCGAAAAGGGGAGAACTGGGTAATAAAAGGATGATGGGTACATGCTCTGAATGGGAGAAACTGGGTTATAAAGGATGGGGGTTACAGGGGGGGTACATGCTCTGAATAGGGGAGAACTGGGTAATAAAGGATGGGGTTACAGGGGGGGGGGGGTACATGCTCTGAATAGGGGAGAACTGGGTAATAAAGGATGGGGGTTACAGGGGGGGGGGTACAGCTCTAATAGGGGAGAACGGGTAATAAAGGATGGGGTTACAGGGGGGGTACAGCTCTGAATAGGGGAGAAACTGGGTAATAAAGGATGGGGGTTACAGGGGGGGTACATGCTCGAATAGGGGAGAAACTGGGTAATAAAGGATGATGGGTACATGCTCTGAATAGGGGAGAACTGGATATAAAGGATGGGGTTACAGGGGGGTACATGCTCTGAATAGGGGAGAACGGATAATAAAGGATGGGGGTACAGGGGTGGTTACATGCTTGAATAGGGGAAGAACTGGGTAATAAAGGATGGGGTTACAGGGGGGGTACATGTCTGAATAGGGAGAAACTGGGTAATAAAGGATGGGGGTTACAGGGGGGGGGGTACATGCTCTGAATAGGGAGAACTGGGTAATAAAGGAGGGGGTACAGGGGGGGGGGGGTGGGTACATGCTCTGAATAGGGGAGAACTGGGTAATAAAGGATGGGGGTTACAGGGGGGGGGGGGGGTACATGCTCTGAATAGGGGAGAACTGGATAATAAAGGATGGGGGTTACAGGGGGGTACATGCTCTGATAGGGGAGAACTGGATAATAAAGGATGGGGGTTACAGGGGGGTACATGCTCGAATAGGGAGAACTGGATATAAAGGTGGGGGGGTTAGGGGGGTAATGCTCTGAATAGGGGAGAACTGGGTAATAAAGGATGGGGGTTACAGGGGGGGGTACATGCTCTGAATAGGGGTAACTGGGATAATAAAGGATGGGGGTTACAGGGGGGGTACATGCTCTGAATAGGGGAGAACTGGATAATAAAGGATGGGGGTTACAGGGGGGGTACATGCTCTGAATAGGGAGAACTGGATAAAAAAGGATGGGGGTTACAGGGGGGGGGGGTACATGCTCGAATAGGGGAGAACTGGGTAAAAAGGATGGGGGTTACAGGGGGGGGGGGTACATGCTCTGAATAGGGAGAACTGGGTAATAAAGGATGGGGGTTACAGGGGGGTACATGCTCTGAATAGGGGAGAAATGGGTAATAAAGGATGGGGGTTACAGGGGGTACATGCTCTGAATAGGGAGAACGGATAATAAAGGATGGGGGTTACAGGGGGGTACATGCTCTGAATAGGGGAGAACTGGGTAATAAAGGATGGGGGTACAGGGGGTACATGCTCTGAATAGGGGAGAACTGGGATAATAAAGGATGGGGGTTACAGGGGGGGGGGGGGGTACATGCTCTGAATAGGGGAGAAACTGGATAATAAAGGATGGGGGTTACAGGGGGGGTACATGCTCTGAATAGGGGAGAACTGGATAATAAAGGATGGGGGTTACAGGGGGGTACATGCTCTGAATAGGGGAGAACTGGATAATAAAGGATGGGGGTACATGCTCTGAATAGGGGAGAAAGGGTAATAAAGGATGGGGTTACAGGGGGGTACATGCTCTGAATAGGGGAGAACTGGGTAATAAAGGATGGGGGTTACAGGGGGGGTACATGCTCTGAATAGGGGAGAACTGGGTAATAAAGGATGGGGGTTACAGGGGGGGGGGGGGGTACATGCTCTGAATAGGGGAGAACTGGGTAATAAAGGATGATGGGTACATGCTCTGAATAGGGGAGAACTGGGTAATAAAGGATGGGGGGTAAATGCTCGAATAGGGGAGAACTGGGTAATAAAGGATGGGGGTTACGGGGGGGGGGGGTACATGCTCTGAATAGGGGAGAACTGGGTAATAAAGGGATGGGTTACAGGGGGTACATGCTCTGAATAGGGGAGAACTGGGTAATAAAGGATGGGGGTTACAGGGGGGTACATGCTCTGAATAGGGGAGAACTGGATAATAAAGGATGGGGGTTACAGGGGGGGTACATGCTCTGAATAGGGGAGAACTGGATAATAAAGGATGGGGGTTACAGGGGGGGGTACATGCTCTGAATAGGGAGAACTGGGTAATAAAGGATGGGGGTTACAGGGGTACAGCTCTGAATAGGGGAGAAACTGGTATAAAGGATGGGGTTACAGGGGGGGGGGGGGGGGGGTACATGCTCTGAATAGGGGAGAACTGGGTAAAAAGGATGATGGGTACATGATTGAATAGGGGAGAAATGGGTAATAAAGGATGGGGGTTACAGGGGGTACATGCTCTGAATAGGGGAGAACTGGGTAATAAAGGATGGGGGTTACAGGGGGGGTACATGCTCTGAATAGGGGAGAACTGGGTAATAAAGGATGGGGGTTACAGGGGGGGACATGCTCTGAATAGGGGAGAACTGGATAATAAGGATGGGTTACAGGGGGGTACATGTCTGAATAGGGGAGAAATGGTAATAAAGGATGGGGGTTACAGGGGGGTACATGCTCTGAATAGGGGAGAATGGGTAATAAAGGATGGGGGTTACAGGGGGGGGGGGTACATGCTCTGAATAGGGGAGAACTGGGTTAAATAAAGGATGGGGGGTTACAGGGGGGGGGTACTGCTCTGAATAGGGGAGAACTGGATAATAAAGGATGGGGGTTACAGGGGGGGTACATGCTCTGAATAGGGGAGAACTGGATAATAAACTTTGTACGCCATCAGCACCAGGCTACATGGCCGGCAGACAGAGGGAATAGTTGGCAGGAGTTGTTTTTAGGTCGCCTCAGGGACTTTTAATTGCTTATCATTTATCTATTGTCCTTCTCGTTGACATTTTGACTCTTGTAATACAAATCTTTTTCCTGTTTGAAATATAACCTCCGTCAGCGCAGGTCTTAGTGTTGTCCTTTATAATTAACAGTGGGCCGTGCCTCTGCTCTCGCCAAACCAACCGGGACACGTTTTTAACGGCGTCTGGTAAGGCGTTGTGGGCAGATAACAGGCCTGACTGTAGTGGCACAGTGTTTTAGATCCCGATGCGCGCGTTATGGAATAGCAGCGACATCTCATAGACATTAGGTTGGCTGCCGAGGCTGAGTGAGAGTACTGTACTCATAGACATTAGGTTGGCTGCCGAGGCTGAGTGAGAGTACTGTACTCATAGACATTAGGTTGGCTGCCGAGGCTGCCTGGCTGAGTGAGAGTACTGTACTCATAGACATTAGGTTGGCTGCCGAGGCTGAGTGAGAGTACTGTACTCATAGACATTAGGTAGGCTGCCGAGGCTGAGTGAGAGTACTGTACTCATAGACGTTAGGTTGGCTGCCGAGGCTGCCTGGCTGAGTGAGAGTACTGTACTCATAGACATTAGGTTGGCTGCCGAGGCTGCCGAGGGTGAGTGAGAGTACTGTACTCATAGACATTAGGTTGGCTGCCGAGGCTGAGTGAGAGTACTGTACTCATAGACGTTAGGTTGGCTGCCGAGGCTGAGTGAGAGTACTGTACTCATAGACGTTAGGTTGGCTGCCGAGGCTGAGTGAGAGTACTGTACTCATAGACATTAGGTTGGCTGCCTGGCTGAATGAGAGTACTGTACTCATTATCATTAAGGTTCACGGTGCCTCCCTCCCCGGCCCAGCCTCCTCTCTCTCCTGCCCTATATCAGTATTACAGGAGCCATTTAGTAAAGCAGGGATTGTGGAGGAGAAGCTAATGAGCCTTGACTTGCTAATACCGTTGGGTGGCCTCTCTTCACAAAGGGGTTAACGCTGCTGGAATATTGTTTTCTAATGCGACTCTTAAAAAATCCAATTGCAAAGATGAATGAGCAGCGTCTCAGCCGGCCGGTAACCAACGGCAGGAGAAATGGATTGGCCTCTTTTCTCTAAAGTCTTTGATTCTTGTGGTACTTTTGTAGCGAGAGAATTAAAAAAATGAGGCCTTGAAAAGCATTAGTTTTCTTGGTGATGTGATATTGTAGGCTTTTACTTCTTCACCGTCAGAGTACGCAGTCTGGAGAGTTGGAGGTGTTTCAGGCAGCGGGGGGGTCGGGGGATGGTACTAGGTTGGGAGTCTGAGTGTTTCAGGCAGCGGGGGGGGTCGGGAGATGGTACTAGGTTGGGAGTCTGAGTGTTCGGCAGCGGTGGGGGTGGGGGGACTAGGTGGACTGAGTGTTCGGCAGGGTCGGGGAGGACTGTGGAGTAGTTTCAGGCAGCGGGGGTCGGGGGATGGTACTAGGTTGGGAGTGAGTGTTTCAGGCAGCGGGGGGTGGGGATGGACTAGGTTTGGGAGTGAGTTTAGAGCGGGGGTGTTCTGGGGTGTTTAGTAGGTTGGGGATGAGTGTTCAGCAGCGGGGGGTCGGGGGATGGTACTAGGTTGGGGAGTGAGTGTTTCAGGCAGCGGGGGTCGGGGGATGGTACTAGGTGTGGGAGTGAGTGTTTCAGGCAGCGGGGGGTCGGGGATGGGTACTAGGTTGGGAGTGAGTGTTTCAGGCAGCGGGGGGGTCGGGGGATGGTACTAGGTTGGGAGTGAGTGTTTCAGGCAGCGGGGGGTCGGGGGATGGTACTAGGTTGGGAGTCTGAGTGTTTCAGGCAGCGGGGGGGGTCGGGAGATGGTACTAGGTTGGGAGTCTGAGATGATGACCTGTTGTGCTCTCGAGATGCTTTCTCCGTTGCTCTTGATGAATATCGAAAGTTCAAATGTGCAGTAAGGCATCTAGCTGTGGGCACTTCCAAAGGTAACATTTCACACCTGTGATGAGGTGAAAATAGCGTAGCTAAAATAAGCTTTTGTCCTCTTAAAGTGCTTATAATGAGACTGCAGCTAAAATACATCTGTCTGGTGCCACAGCGTTAACAATGACCTCCTTCATGACCTCAGACCTACCTCCCACTCTCCCGTCTCCTCCTCTCATCTCTCCTCCTCCCTCCATCTCTCTCTCCCTTTTCTCTCCTCTCCATCTCGTCCTATCCTCTCCTTTCCTTCTCCCTCTATCTTCTTCTCCCTCTCCTTCCTCTCTCCCTCTCTCTACTTCTCCCTCTCTCCTTCTTCTTCCCCTCTCTCCTTCTTCTTCCCCGCTCTCCTTCTTCTCCTCTCCATCTCTCCTTCTCCTCTCTCGTCCCCGCAATCCTCTTCCTTTTTCCTTTCTCTCTCTCCCCTGTTCCGCTTTACTCCCTCTCTCCCCCAATCAACTCTCTCCTCCTCTCCTCCTCTCCATCTCTCCTCTCTCCCCTGTTCCGCTTTTACTCCCTCTCTCCCCCAATCAACTGTCTCTCCTTCCTCTCTTCCCATCTCCCCCTCTTACTCCCACCTACCCAACAGAGGTTTTCTCAGGACCCAGTCACCACTACGCTGGGTGGTTTCTCCAAGGTGACCAACTACCTGTTTGATGCGTTCCGGGGTCCAGACACGGAGCTACTGCAGCAGAGGCCCGTCGGGGAGGTTGCTGACCTGCTGAATGAGTCCATACCAGGACTGGACATCAACCAGCTGGAGGAACCAGGCTTTGAGGTTATCACCAGGGTGAGTCAGAGTAGACACTGGGAATGAACGTGCCTACATACTCTCCCCCACAAGGACATACTCCTCAAACAACATACAGAACTACTCTCCACACACACACATACTTGACTACTCTCTCACACTACACACATACGACACCACACTCTCCCCACACACACAACTACATAATCACAACGACATACCACATACCACACACACTAACACACACACTCACGACATAACACCATAAAACCAAACCATACGTGCACACCACACACACCACCATTACTGGACACACACACCCCACATACTGACATACACACACACATACTGACATACACACACACAGCTATACATGACATAACACACATACTAACATACAACACACACCACAACATACTGAAATAAAAACTACTGACATACACACACACACTAACTGGACACACACAAACTAGTGACATACACACATACGACAATACACACTACAACCATACTGACACACACACACACACATACTGACATCCACACACACACAAACGACCTACACAGACGAACCATACTACACTACACACACACCTACTGACCAACACACCATACAACATACTCACACAAAATACTGACTACTCACACACACCCAACGACATACTAATACACACACTGCCAACATCACACAACATACTGACATACTCACACACACACATACTGACATACTCACACACACACATACTGACATACACACACACACACATACTGACATAATCTCACACACACACACATACTGACATACTCTCACACGCACACACATACTGACATACTCTCACACACACACACATACTGACATACTCTCACACGCACACACATACTGACATACTCTCACGCACACACATACTGACATACTGACATACACACATACTGACACACACACTGGACCTGGAAAATGGCGGCGGAAGAAATGGCAGCAGTTTTACAGGCGCCCAACCAATTGTGCTATTATGTGTTTTTTCCCCGCGTTATTTGTATCTTACCGCAAATAAGAGCTTCTGGATATCGGGACAGCGATCACTCACCTCGGATTAGACACAGATTATTTTCTTCAACAAGCAGACGCACAGGACATTCTCCGAACACCCGACAAGGCCAACATCCCCGTTATTTGCAAGAGGAAGAGCGCAGGTACGAGAGACACAGCGGGATGCTTGTGAGGATCGAGATGGTGCGTGGGAAAGCTCGCCGTTTACCGTAAATATTACTCGCAACGTGCAATCATTGGACAAAAATTAGGCGAAGTACGATCACGAATATCCTACAACGGGACATCAAAACTGTTAAATCCTATGTTTCACGGAATCGTGACTGAATGCCGACATGGATATCAGCTTAGCGAGAATACGCTTGGCACCGGCAATATATGACAAGACACTCCGTAAAACGAGGGGGGCGGGGGTTTGGCATATTTGTAAACAGCTGGGTGCGACGAAATCTAAGGAAGTACTCTAGATTTGCTGGCCTGAAGAGAGTATATTGTGATAAATTGCAGGCCACACTACTTTGCCTAGAGAGTTTTCAGCTATACTTTTCTGGCTTTATACACCACAGACAGATGCTGGCCTAAGACTGCAACTCAGTCAGCTGTTATAAGTGGAAATAAGCAAGGAAAAACCACCACCAGAGGCAGCATCCTAGTGGCGGAGACTTTTATTTCTTTACTTACCTTTTGTTCACCTAATACATTTTTTGCACCATAGGTTAGAGCCTGTAAGTAAGCATTTCACTGTAAGGTCTACACCTGTTGTATTCGGCGCACGTGACAAACTTTGATTTGATTTGACCTGTCTTGGAGATGAAGACAGACAGGCTTAGGAAACGCATACAGGTGATCAGATCTGACCGTTTTTAATGTCTCCAGAACCACATCAATATGACCTACTGTAGCAATCTTGTGAGATGTGAAGCACGGCTGCTTACTGCCTAGTGTCACCGTCTCATGCAGTGGACCTCAACGAGATGGTAGGGAACTCTCAGCCAGGACCCACGACGCAGGACCTCAGGGGAGAGACGGCTAGATGGGACTCTCAGCCAGGCCACCGAGCAGACTGGCTAGATGGGACTCTCAGCCAGGGACCCACAATGGCGAGGCTCAGCGGACCGCGCTAGACTGGTAGGGCACTCTCAGCCAGGACCCGAGCAGACTGGCTAGATGGGACTCTCAGCCAGGACCCGAGCAGACTGGCTAGATGGGACTCTCAGCCAGGACCCGAGCAGACTGGCTAGATGGGACTCTCAGCCAGGACCCGAGCAGACTGGCTAGATGGGATCTAGAAGACCCTACAGACTGCAGATGGACCCCCCTACCGAGCAGACTGGCTAGATGGGACTCTCAGCCAGGACCCGAGCAGACTGGCTAGATGGGACTCTCAGCCAGGACCCGAGCAGACTGGCTAGATGGGACTCTCAGCCAGGACCCGAGCAGACTGGCTAGATGGGACTCTCAGCCCACGAACCCGAGCAGACCTTGGCATAGATGGGATCTCAGCCAGGACCGAAGGCAGACTGGCTGAGGCACTCTCAGCCAGGACGGCAGATGCTAATGGACTCTGCCAGGAGAGCACAGCGGCTTAGATGGGACTCTCAGCCAGGCACCCGAGCAGACTCTAGGGAACCTGAGACAGAGCAAGGACTATCTCAGCCAGGACCCGAGCAGACTGGCTAGATGGGACGCTCAGACAGAAGTTCCCTTTTTCCTCACACAGACACAGCTCTACCGTCTGTCTCCATTAAACCAGGAGGTTGTGTTAACAGCCACCCAGTTCCTCTCTAATTGCCTCTCTGTTTTAATTAGAAGTGACCCTCTGCTCTCAGCGTTGCCAAGGCAACCTGCTCTGCTAGCTAGCCTCTCCTCTCCACAGGTGTGGTTGAGTGTGACGTTGGATGACATGTGCTTTGCTAAACATAGGAATAGTCACCACACACAAACCGGAACTGGACAAGTGGAAGGACAGTACATCGCACTCAGACGCTAGGACACTTACTGATTGTTCAGTAGTGTACAATGGGTCGGATTAGGTTGGCGGTGGACATCGGCGTAAGTGGATCCTGGTGTGCACAAGTGGGGACATGAGCCTGTGGCAGTGGGACGAGACTGTGGCGAGGGGACATAGGCCTCGGAATGGGCACGGTTGCGACAATGGGACATGGTGACTCGCGTTGGGAGACATCGCATATAGGTGGGACAGTGGGACTCGTAGATCGACATGGGCCGGTGTGGGACAGAGTGGGGGACATCGTTAGCGAGGAAGTGGGGACCGTCGGTCGGGAGACGTGGGACACGTAGCTCGGGACGGGGGATCGATGCTGGGCAGAGGGACCGCTAGTTGGGACAGAGTGGGGACATCGGTAGGCCTGTGGGACAGAGTGGGGACATCGGTAGGCCTGTGGGACAGAGTGGGGACATCGGTAGGCCTGTGGGACAGAGTGGGGACATCGGTAGGCCTGCGGGACAGAGTGGGGACATCGGTAGGCCTGCGGGACAGAGTGGGGACATCGGTAGGCCTGCGGGACAGAGTGGGGACATCGGTAGGCCAGAGTGGGGACATCGTAGGCCTGCGGGGGACAGAGTGGGGACATCGGTAGGCTGCGGACAGAGGGGGGACACGGTAGGCCTGCGGACAGAGTGGTGACATCGGTTATGGCCGCGCGCGACAGAGTGGGGACACGGTAGGCCTGCGTGGACAGAGTTGGGGACATCGGTAGGGCCTGCGGGACAGAGTGGGGTGACTCGGGTAGTAGGCCTGAGGAGACCTGGTTACTGTACCAAACCGTGTACACTGAGTCAACACAGACCTGGTTACTGTATCACTGATCACACAGACTGGTTACTGTACCAAACCGTGTACACTGAGTCAACACAGACCTGGTTACTGTACCAAACCGTGTACACTGAGTCAACACAGACCTGGTTACTGTACCAAACCGTGTACACTGAGTCAACACAGACCTGGTTACTGTACCAAACCGTGTACACTGAGTCAACACAGTCCTGGTTACTGTACCAAACCGTGTACACTGAGTCAACACAGACCTGGTTACTGTACCAAACCGTGTACACTGAGTCAACACAGTCCTGGTTACTGTACCAAACCGTGTACACTGAGTCAACACAGTCCTGGTTACTGTACCAAACCGTGTACACTGAGTCAACACAGACCTGGTTACTGTACCAAACCGTGTACACTGAGTCAACACAGACCTGGTTACTGTACCAAACCGTGTACACTGAGTCAACACAGACCTGGTTACTGTACCAAACCGTGTACACTGAGTCAACACAGACCTGGTTACTGTACCAAACCGTGTACACTGAGTCAACACAGTCCTGGTTACTGTACCAAACCGTGTACACTGAGCGCTGGCCAACAGGACACGTTCACATCAACACTGTGATGGATACAGTCACGCCTTCATAAAACATTATAATATGTTGTAAACAACATCAGCAGTAACACCAGTTGATGAGATTGCCAATAATAATCATATGAATTAAACTAGGCTACCGGCCAAACTGAGCAATCAGGGGAGAAGGGCCTTGGTCAGGGAGGTGACCAAGAACCCAATGGTCACTCTGACAAAGCTCCAGAGTTCCTCTGTGGAGATGGGAGAACCTTCCAGAAGGACAACCAACTCCGCAGCACTCCACCAATCAGGCCTTTATGCTAGAGTGGCCAGACGGAAGCCAATCCTCAGTTAAAGGCACATGACAGCCTGGTTGGAGCTTTCCAAAAGGCACCTAAAGACTCTCAGACCATGAGAAACAAGATTCTCTGGTCTGATGAAACCAAGATTGAACTCTTTATCCTGAATGCCAAGTGTCACGTCTGGAGGAAACCTGGCACCATCCCTACGGTGAAGCATGGTTGGGGCAGCATCATGCTGTGGGGATGTTTTTCAGTGGCAGGGACTGGGAGACTAGTCAGGATCGAGGGAAAGATGAACAGAGCAAAGTACAGAGAGATCCATGATGAAAACCTGCTCCAGGGCGCTCAGGACCTCAGAATGGGGCGATGGTTCAACTTCCAACAGGACAACGACCCTAAGCACACAGCCAAGACAATGCAGGAGGGGCTTCAGGACAAGTCTCTGAATGTCCTTGAATGGCCCAGCCAGAGCCCGGACTTGAACCCGATCGAACATCTCTGGAGAGACCTGAAAATAGCTGTGCAGCGACGCTCCTCATCCAACATGACAGAGCTTGAGAGGATCTGCAGAGAAGAATGGGAGAAACTCCCCAAATACAGGTGTGCCAAGCTTGTAGTGTCATAACCAAGAAGACTCAAGGCTGTAATCGCTGCCAAAGGTGCTTCAACAAAGTACTGTGTAAAGGGTCTGAATACTTACGTAAATTATATTTTAAATGTTTTATACATTTGAAAAAAAAGTCTAATAAACAGTTTTTGCTATGTCATTATGGGGTATTGTGATGTCATTATGGGGTATTGTGATGTCATTATGGGGTATTGTGTGTAGATTGATGAGAAAAAAAGAAAAAAAAAGAAGTGAATCCATATTAGATTAAAGCTGTAACGTAACAAAATGTAGGAAAAAGTGAAGGGGTCTGAACACTTTCTGAATGCACCGTACATATATTATCAGAATACTAACTGGATACAGTCACAGTTGATGAGTTATTATACAGGGTGCTGCACTGATGACGTGAAACACAACATCTTCTAGTAGCCTACAGACAACGAAGAAGAACAGCTGTTCACGTGATGACATCACTGGGGCGGAGCTTCCTGCCATCCAGGACCTGTATACCAGGCGGTGTCAGAGGAAGGCTACCCAAGTCGATGACTGTTCTCTCTGCTACCACACGGCAAACGGTACCAATGTCTGGAAGCAACAGGACTCTGAACAGCTTCTATCCCCAAACCATAAGACTGCTAAACAAGAGTCACACACACTGAACTCTACCCACATGCTGACACACACACAGCTCACACCCCAACACACACACACTGGACTCGACCCACGTGCTCACACACACAGTTCACACCCCAACACACATACTGACCCCACACACACACACTCGCTTTCACCACATATGCTGCTACCACCGTCTATTATCTATCCTGTTGCCTAGTCACTTTACCCCTACCTAAATGTACATATCCACCTCAATTACCTAGTACCTTTGCACATCAACTCAGTACTGGTACTTCCTGTATATAGCCATGTTATTACCTGGTACTTCCTGTATATAGCCATGTTATTACCTCATACCCGTTTACATCAACTCAGTACTGGTACTTCCTGTATATAGCCATGTTATTACCTGGTACTTCCTGTATATAGCCATGTTATTACCTCATACCCGTTTACATCAACTCAGTATTGGTACTTCCTGTATATAGCCATATTATTACCGCATACCCCTCTACATCAACTCAGTATTGGTACTTCCTGTATATAGCCATATTATTACCGCATACCCCTCTACATCAACTCAGTATTGGTACTTCCTGTATATAGCCATGTTATTTTTACTCACTGTGTATTTATGCCTCGTGTCACGTTCTACATTTTTTATGTTCAACTCTGCGTTGTTGGTAAAATGGCCCGTCAGGAAGCATTTCACTGTTAGTCTACACCTGTTGTTTACGAAGCATGTGACAAATAAACATTTGATGTGATGAAGTACTACAGATGCTTTTCAAAACTGGTTGAACGGCCATTTTAACCCTGCAGGCACCTGCAACTTACTACAAGTAGAATAAATTACACTTGCCGAGAATTACTTGCCTCCAACCAAATTCATTAGAATTTTGAATAATTTGGTCCAGACCATTTTTTAGTTGGAAGTGAAAAATCTTAATAAAAAAATATATAGATATTTTTTTATTTAACTAGGCAAGTCAGTTAAGAACAAGTTCTTTTTTTACAATGACTGCCTACCCCGGCCAAACACGGACGACGCTGGGCCAATTGTGCGCCGCCCTATGGGACTCCAAATCACAGCCGGATGTTATACAACCTGGATTTCGAACCAGGGAATGTAGTGACGCCTCTTGCACTGAGATGCAGTACCTTAGACCGCTGCGCCGTTCGGGAGCCCTGAATTTCAGTTTCGGTCACATTTTTTGGGGGTCCTGTGCCAGTTGTAAATCAAACAAATAAATGTGGGAACACCATTAGATTGGTGAATTCTGACATATGTTAGAAGAAATAGTGAATTGTGTAATGATATTAATATATTTGACTGCAACTGAATGGACTGACTTCCATAGACCCTGAAGCCCTCTAGTGGTGAATATAGGAATTACACTCACACCCACTTAATTTACCATCATACACAAGGATACAGTTTAACCTCTCTTTCTGGCCATTATATCTGCTAACAAAAGCGCAGAGAGGAACCTACAGGGGGGATAACAGCAGAGAGGAACCAACAGGGGAGATAGCAGCAGAGAGGAACCAACAGGGGAGATAGCAGCAGAGAGGAACCCACAGGGGGGATAGCAGCAGAGAGGAACCCACAGGGGGGATAGCAGCAGAGAGGAACCTACAGAGGAGATAACAGTAGAGAGGAACCTACAGGGGGGATAGCAGCAGAGAGGAACCTACAGGGGGATAACAGCAGAGAGGAACCTACAGGGGGATAACAGCAGAGAGGAACCTACAGAGGAGATAACAGTAGAGAGGAACCTACAGGGGGGATAGCAGCAGAGAGGAACCTACAGGGGGATAACAGCAGAGAGGAACCTACAGGGGGGATAACAGCAGAGAGGAACCTACAGGGGGGATAGCAGCAGAGAGAACCCTACAGGGGGGATAGCAGCAGAGAGGAACCTACAGGGGGGATAGCAGCAGAGCGGAACCTACAGGGGGGATAGCAGCAGAGAGGAACCCACAGGGGGGATAGCAGAAGAGAGGAACCTACAGGGGAGATAGCAGCAGAGAGGAACCTACAGGGGGGATAACAGCAGAGAGGAACCTACAGGGGAGATAGCAGCAGAGAGGAACCTACAGGGGGGATAGCAGCAGAGAGGAACCTACAGGGGGGATAGCAGCAGAGAGGAACCTACAGGGGGGATAGCAGCAGAGAGGAACCTACAGGGGGGATAGCAGCAGAGAGGAACCTACAGGGGGGATAGCAGCAGAGAGGAACCTACAGGGGGGATAGCAGCAGAGAGGGACCTACAGGGGGGATAGCAGCAGAGAGGGACCTACAGGGGAGATAGCAGCAGAGAGGAACCTACAGGGGGGATAGCAGCAGAGAGGAACCCACAGGGGGGATAGCAGCAGAGAGGAACCTACAGGGGGGTAACAGCAGAGAAGAACCTACAGGGGGATAACAGCAGAGAGGAACCTACAGAGGAGATAACAGTAGAGAGGAACCTACAGAGGAGATAACAGTAGAGAGGAACCTACAGGGGGGATAGCAGCAGAGAGGAACCTACAGGGGGGATAGCAGCAGAGAGGAACCTACAGGGGGGATAGCAGCAGAGAGGAACCTACAGGGGGGATAGCAGCAGAGAGGAACCTACAGGGGGGATAGCAGCAGAGAGGAACCTACAGGGGGGATAGTAGCAGAGAGGAACCTACAGGGGGATAACAGCAGAGAGGAACCTACAGGGGGGATAACAGCAGAGAGGAACCTACAGGGGGATAACAGCAGAGAGGAACCTACAGGGGGGATAACAGCAGAGAGGAACCTACAGGGGGGATAACAGCAGAGAGGAACCTACAGGGGGGATAACAGCAGAGAGGAACCTACAGGGGGATAGCAGCAGAGAGGAACCTACAGGGGGGATAACAGCAGAGAGGAACCTACAGGGGGGTAACAGCAGAGAGGAACCTACAGGGGGGTAACAGCAGAGAGGAACCTACAGGGGGATAGCAGCAGAGAGGAACCTACAGGGGGATAGCAGCAGAGAGGAACCTACAGGGGGGATAGCAGCAGAGAGGAACCCACAGGGGGGATAGCAGCAGAGAGGAACCTACAGGGGGGATAACAGCAGAGAGGAACCTACAGGGGGATAACAGCAGAGAGGAACCTACAGGGGGATAACAGCAGAGAGGAACCTACAGGGGGATAGCAGCAGAGAGGAACCTACAGGGGGATAGCAGCAGAGAGGAACCTACAGGGGGATAACAGCAGAGAGGAACCTACAGGGGGATAGCAGCAGAGAGGAACCTACAGGGGGATAGCAGCAGAGAGGAACCTACAGGGGGATAGCAGCAGAGAGGAACCTACAGGGGGATAGCAGCAGAGAGGAACCTACAGGGGGATAGCAGCAGAGAGTAACCTACAGGGGGATAGCAGCAGAGAGGAACCTACAGGGGGATAGCAGCAGAGAGGAACCTACAGGGGGATAGCAGCAGAGAGGAACCTCCAGGGGGATAACAGCAGAGAGGAACCTACAGGGGGATAGCAGCAGAGAGGAACCTACAGGGGGATAACAGCAGAGAGTAACATACAGGGGGATAGCAGCAGAGAGGAACCTACAGGGGGATAGCAGCAGAGAGGAACCTACAGGGGGATAGCAGCAGAGAGGAACCTACAGGGGGATAGCAGCAGAGAGGAACCTACAGGGGGATAGCAGCAGAGAGGAACCTACAGGGGGATAGCAGCAGAGAGGAACCTACAGGGGGATAGCAGCAGAGAGGAACCTACAGGGGGATAACAGCAGAGAGGAACCTACAGGGGGATAGCAGCAGAGAGGAACCTACAGGGGGGTAACAGCAGAGAGGAACCTACAGGGGGGTAACAGCAGAGAGGAACCTACAGGGGGATAACAGCAGAGAGGAACCTACAGGGGGATAACAGCAGAGAGGAACCTACAGGGGGATAACAGCAGAGAGGACCCTACAGGGGGGTAACAGCAGAGAGGAACCTACAGGTGGATAACAGCAGAGAGGAACCTACAGGGGGGTAACAGCAGAGAGGAACCTACAGGGGGGTAACAGCAGAGAGGAACCTACAGGGGGATAACAGCAGAGAGGAACCTACAGGGGGATAACAGCAGAGAGGAACCTACAGGGGGATAACAGCAGAGAGGAACATACAGGGGGATAACAGCAGAGAGGAACATACAGGGGGATAACAGCAGAGAGGAACCTACAGGGGGGTAACAACAGAGAGGAACCTACAGGGGGGTAACAGCAGAGAGGAACATACAGGGGGATAACAGCAGAGAGGAACCTACAGGGGGATAACAGCAGAGAGGAACCTACAGGGGGATAATTAATGTATTCTACCTTCTTCAGAGTTAACCATGTACCTGGTGTGACTGTCCGTGATAAACATGGGACTTGAGATCCCCCTCTAGCCTCTCCCCCCCTCCCTCTAGCATCTCCCCCTCCCCCCCTCCCTCTAGCCTCTCTCCCTCCCCCCCTCCCTCTAGCCTCTCTCCCTCCCCCCCTCCCTCTAGCCTCTCTCCCTCCCCCCCTCCCTCTAGCCTCTCTCCCCCCCTCCCTCTAGCCTCTCTCCCCCCCTCACTCTAGCCTCTCTCCCCCTCACAGCATGCGTGTTTCTAGTTATATCTTTCTCTCTACATAGTTGGAAAAGGTAAAGCCCTAAACTAAAAGCATTTCAATGTCTAAACCTGCCTGTTGTTTAGGAAAGCATGTGACAAATAAAATGCATTACATTTTTAGTTTTTAACTGAACCTGGCAGAGAGGAAGCTGAACAGAAACCACTTTCAGGATGTGTACCAAATGGCACCCTATTCCCTATATAGCGCACTACTTTCTACCAGGGCTCATAGGACTCTGGTCAAAAGTAGTGCACTATATAGGGAATAGGGTGCCATTTGGGACACAGTCTCAGTTTCAACGCCTGTTCACATGCGGCCACAGAACTAACCAGACCACCTGGTGTGTGGGCGCCGGGTCACTTTGTTTCTTACAGCAGAATAGTCTACATCTGGCTGGGGGGGGGGTTCATACTTTCCTACAAGCAATCATCTCCAGCACTGGGAAAGACTTTCAATTCTGGAGCGCGGTGTGTTCTGGAGTGTATCTGTCCAGGGCGTGACAGCTCTGCTCGGTCCACTAGTGACTGTCTGTATAACCTGTGATTGTGTTCTGGAGTGTATCTGTCCAGGGCGTGACAGCTCTGCTCGGTCCACTAGTGACTGTCTGTATAACCTGTGATTGTGTTCTGGAGTGTATCTGTCCAGGGCGTGACAGCTCTGCTCGGTCCACTAGTGACTGTCTGTATAACCTGTGATTGTGTTCTGGAGTGTATCTGTCCAGGGCGTGACAGCTCTGCTCGGTCCACTAGTGACTGTCTGTATAACCTGTGATTGTGTTCTGGAGTGTATCTGTCCAGGGCGTGACAGCTCTGCTCGGTCCACTAGTGACTGTCTGTATAACCTGTGATTGTGTTCTGGAGTGTATCTGTCCAGGGCGTGACAGCTCTGCTCGGTCCACTAGTGACTGTCTGTATAACCTGTGATTGTGTTCTGGAGTGTATCTGTCCAGGGCGTGACAGCTCTGCTCGGTCCACTAGTGACTGTCTGTATAACCTGTGATTGTGTTCACCGTGGAACTGGGCTTGGGCCTTGGCTGACATAGGATAGTGGCCCTTTGAGGAACACAAAGATCACCACATACCCAGTGTTACCAGTGTCACCACATACCCAGCGTTACCAGCGGCATTACATACAACACTCCCTCACCTGGCCCCGCTCCCTCACCTGGCTCCGCTCCCTCACCTGGCTCCGCTCCCTCACCTGGCTCCGCTCCCTCACCTGGCTCCGCTCCCTCACCTGGCCCCGCTCCCTCACCTGGCCCCGCTCCCTCACCTGGCCCCGCTCCCTCACCTGGCCCCACTCCCTCACCTGGCCCCACTCCCTCACCTGGCCCCGCTCCCTCACCTGGCCCCGCTCCCTCACCTGGCCCCACTCCCTCACCTGGCCCCACTCCCTCACCTGGCCCCACTCCCTCAGTTCTGTCTTTGAGAGACTAAGTTGAGTGTGTTTATGTACTCTGTGAGCATCATGTATATTTACTGTCTGGTCTACGTACTCTGTGTTCAGTATGTATATTTACTGTCTGGTCTACGTACTCTGTGATCAGCATGTATATTTACTGTCTGGTCTACGTACTCTGTGATCAGCATGTATATTTACTGTCTGGTCTACGTACTCTGTGATCAGCATGTATATTTACTGTCTGGTCTACGTACTCTGTCAGCAGCATGTATATTTACTGTCTGGTCTACGTACTCTGTCAGCAGCATGTATATTTACTGTCTGGTCTACGTACTCTCTGAGCAGCATGTATATTTACTGTCTGGTCTACGTACTCTGTGTTCAGTATGTATATTTACTGTCTGGTCTACGTACTCTGTGATCAGTATGTATATTTACTGTCTGGTCTACGTACTCTGTGAGCAGCATGTATATTTACTGTCTGGTCTACGTACTCTGTCAGCAGCATGTATATTTACTGTCTGGTCTATGTACTCTGATCAGTATGTATATTTACTGTCTGGTCTACGTACTCTGTCAGCAGCATGTATATTTACTGTCTGGTCTACGTACTCTGTCAGCTGCATGTATATTTACTGTCTGGTCTACGTACTCTGAGCAGCATGTATATTTACTGTCTGGTCTACGTACTCTGAGCAGCATGTATATTTACTGTCTGGTCTACGTACTCTGTGATCAGCATGTATATTTACTGTCTGGTCTACGTACTCTGTGATCAGTATGTATATTTACTGTCTGGTCTACGTACTCTGTGATCAGTATGTATATTTACTGTCTGGTCTACGTACTCTGTGATCAGTATGTATATTTACTGTCTGGTCTACGTACTCTGTGATCAGTATGTATATTTACTGTCTGGTCTACGTACTCTGTGAGCAGCATGTATATTTACTGTCTGGTCTACGTACTCTGAGCAGCATGTATATTTACTGTCTGGTCTACGTACTCTGTGATCAGCATGTATATTTACTGTCTGGTCTACGTACTCTGTGATCAGCATGTATATTTACTGTCTGGTCTACGTACTCTGTGATCAGCATGTATATTTACTGTCTGGTCTACGTACTCTGTGATCAGCATGTATATTTACTGTCTGGTCTACGTACTCTGAGCAGCATGTATATTTACTGTCTGGTCTACGTACTCTGAGCAGCATGTATATTTACTGTCTGGTCTACGTACTCTGTGATCAGTATGTATATTTACTGTCTGGTCTACGTACTCTGATCAGCAGCATGCATATTTACTGTCTGGTCTACGTACTCTGTGAGCAGCATGTATATTTACTGTCTGGTCTACGTACTCTGTGAGCAGCATGTATATTTACTGTCTGGTCTACGTACTCTGTGATCAGCATGTATATTTACTGTCTGGTCTACGTACTCTGTGATCAGCATGTATATTTACTGTCTGGTCTACGTACTCTGTGATCAGCATGTATATTTACTGTCTGGTCTACGTACTCTGTGAGCAGCATGTATATTTACTGTCTGGTCTAAGTACTCTGAGCAGCATGTATATTTACTGTCTGGTCTACGTACTCTGTGAGCAGCATGTATATTTACTGTCTGGTCTAAGTACTCTGAGCAGCATGTATATTTACTGTCTGGTCTACGTACTCTGTGAGCAGCATGTATATTTACTGTCTGGTCTACGTACTCTGTCAGCAGCATGTATATTTACTGTCTGGTCTACGTACTCTGTGATCAGTATGTATATTTACTGTCTGGTCTACGTACTCTGTGAGCAGCATGTATATTTACTGTCTGGTCTACGTACTCTGAGCAGCATGTATATTTACTGTCTGGTCTACGTACTCTGTGAGCAGCATGTATATTTACTGTCTGGTCTACGTACTCTGTCATCAGCATGTATATTTACTGTCTGGTCTACGTACTCTGTGATCAGCAGCATGTATATTTACTGTCTGGTCTACGTACTCTGTGAGCAGCATGTATATTTACTGTCTGGTCTATGTACTCTGAGCAGCATGTATATTTACTGTCTGGTCTACGTACTCTGTGAGCAGCATGTATATTTACTGTCTGGTCTACGTACTCTGTGATCAGCATGTAAATTTACTGTCTGGTCTACGTACTCTGTGTTCAGCATGTATATTTACTGTCTGGTCTACGTACTCTGTGAGCAGCATGTATATTTACTGTCTGGTCTACGTACTCTGTGAGCAGCATGTATATTTACTGTCTGGTCTACGTACTCTGTGAGCAGCATGTATATTTACTGTCTGGTCTACGTACTCTGTGATCAGCATGTATATTTACTGTCTGGTCTACGTACTCTGTGATCAGCATGTATATTTACTGTCTGGTCTACGTACTCTGTCAGCAGCATGTATATTTACTGTCTGGTCTACGTACTCTGTGATCAGCATGTATATTTACTGTCTGGTCTACGTACTCTGTGATCAGCAGGTATATTTACTGTCTGGTCTACGTACTCTGTGATCAGCAGGTATATTTACTGTCTGGTCTACGTACTCTGAGAAGCATGTATATTTACTGTCTGGTCTAAGTACTCTGTGAGCAGCATGTATATTTACTGTCTGGTCTACGTACTCTGTGAGCAGCATGTATATTTACTGTCTGGTCTACGTACTCTGTGATCAGCATGTATATTTACTGTCTGGTCTACGTACTCTGCTCACAGCATGTATATTTACTGTCTGGTCTACGTACTCTGTCAGCAGCATGTACTTCCTGAGACAGTCCAGGAAGTCTTCACTACCTCCCTGGTGAAAGTGCAGGGCAGGCAGCTCCACCCCCATGTTGCGGTCTCTGAGGGTGAACACCAGGTAGGACCAGCCCTCCTCCTTCACCCTGACCGAGGCCAGGTCACTGAGACGGAAGAACAGCCGGGAACCCTTACTCTTCTCTGGGATGGGAGCGGGTTTAGGAGGAGCACCTGGAGAGAGAGGGAGGGAGAGAGAGGTTCAGATACAGGATATACACAGACATAGAAACACACACAATGAGGTGAGGGAGAGAGGGACAGAGAGAAGGAGGGAGAGAGAGGGGTTTAGATACAGGATATACACAGACATAGAAACACACACAATGAGGTGAGGGAGAGAGGGGCTTAGATACCCAACACTACAGATGCACTCACACAGAAGAGACACACACATAATGAGGCGGGAGAGAGGGAGAGGGGGGGGGTTTAGATACACAACACTACAGATGCACACACACACAGAAGAGACACACATAATGAGAGTATGTGTGTGTATTCTCTCTAGGGGTTTTCCTAATGCAGAGAGACAAGCAACACAACGTCCATGCCACACTTCATCTAGAGTTGTATAGATCCATGTGTAATGCTTTTTAATTTGACTCTCTTGACATTTAAATGTCTGCAGAGCAGGAAGTAGCAGGAGGCCTGATTAATCCCCCAGGGGCCTGCTGGAGAAGATTGATCGTACTGTGGGGAAACTGAAGCAATTAGTCTCCTCTCCTCCAACCAACTTAATCACGGTCGCTCCGCTAAAGCAGCTTCTGGACGTTAAGAGGAGAGGTGTTTTGGAATTCCAGCCAGAGAGGGAGAAATGATATATGTATATATACACACACACATATATGAGAGAGACTGCTGCACGCTTAACCTTGTTTAGTCTTGCCAGGAAGAACCACAGAACGGCAAGGCCAAGAACAACAATTATGTTGCATTGTGGTTCCAGTACTAGACTTGACAGTTCAAAGAAACCAGACATGTTTCATTGCAGTAGGCTACAGGTAATGACAATATATCAGCTGGACAGGTAATGAATAGTGACATTTTGGCTCTCCATAGAGGAAGCATGATGATGCTAAATCATTGATATGTTCTCCATGACTTCCCCTGACTAAATAAAAAGGTTTTAAAAAATGGCCATTCTACCGTGGCTTGCTCTGTTCTAGGGTGCTCTGCTGTGTTCTAGTGTGCTCTGCTGTGTTCTAGGGTGCTCTGCTGTGTTCTAGGGTGCTCTGCTGTGTTCTAGGGTGCTCTGCTGTGTTCTAGGGTGCTCTGCTGTGTTCTCTCCCACTCACCTTCTCCATTGTTGCTGGGTTTCTTCCTGAACTGAACAGTGTGAACCATGTCCCACTCGGTCTCACAGCTCAGCTGGTGCTCCACCTGCCTGGGTGGGTGGTCTCCTGGGTCGTGGCTCGGACCCTGGTGCCGCTGGCCCCATTCAAACACGGAGCTAGACTCCTGGGAGAGAGAATACAGGTATACTCAGACCCACCCACATACGGTACTATATACAGTACACACACCTACCCATTTACTGTACTATCTACACTACTGTCCAAAAGTTTGGGGTCACTCAGAAATGTCCTTGTTTTCCATGAAAACATACCTGAAATTAGTTGCAAAATGAATAGGTAATAGTCATGATGTTGACAAGGTTATAAATAATGATTTTTAATTTAAATAATAATTGTGTCCTTCAAACTTAGCTTTTGTCAAAGAATCCTCCATTTGCAGCAATTACAGCCATGCAGACCTCTGGCATTCTAGTTGTCAATTTGTTGAGGTAATCTGAAGAGATTTCACCCCATGCTTCCTGAAGCACCTCCCACAAGTTGGATTGGCTTGATGGGCCGTTCTTACGTAACATACGGTCAAGCTGCTCCCACAACAGCTCAATAGGGTTGAGATCCAGTGACTGTGCTGGCCACTCCATTATAGACAGAATACCAGCTGACTGCTTCTTCCCTAAATAGTTATTGCATAGTTTGGAGCTGTGCTTTGGGTTGTTGTCCTGTTGTAGGAGGAAATTGGATCCAATTAAGCGCCGTGTTGCAAAATGGAGTGATAGCCTTCCTTCTTCCAAGATCCCTTTTACCCTGTACAAATCTCCCACTTTACCACCCCCAGACCATCACATTGCCTCCACCATGCTTGATAGATGGCGTCAAGCACTCCATCATCTTTTCAGCGTCTCATGAATGTTCTTCTTTGCGATCCGAACACCTCAAACTCGTATTCATCGGTCCATAACACTTTTTTCCCAAAAAAATCTTCCTCTGTCCAGTGTCTGTTCTATTTCCCATCTCAATCTTTTCTTTTTAATTGGCCAGTCTGAGATATGGCTTTTTCTTTGCAACTCTGCCCCTAGAAGGCCAGCATCCCGGAGTCGCCTCTTCACTGTTGAGACTGTCGTTTTGCACGGACTATTTAATGAAGCTGCCAGTTGAGGACATGCGAGGCGTCTGTTGATCAAACTAGACACAAATGTACTTGCCCTTTTGCTCAGTTGTGCACCGGGGCCTCCCACTCCTCTTTCTATTCTGGTTAGAACCAGTTTGCACTGTTCTGTGAAAAGGGTTTTCTAATGATCAATTAGCCTTTTAAAATGATAAACTTGGATTAGCTAACACAATGTGTCATTGGAACACAGGAGTGATGGTTGCTGATAAATGGGCCTCTGTACGCCTATGTAGATATTCCATAAAAAATCTGCCATTTTTTGAAATGTCTAAGTGACCCCAAAATGTTGTACTATCTATATACAGTACACACACCCATATACAGTACTATATATATATATACAGTACATAGTTCTGGCTGGCTGAGTGGCTGGCTGTGTAGGTAGTGGTACAGATATATACAGAAAAGGCTGGAAATACTATGAGAGAGGCTATTAAAATTAAACCGGTTTTGACAGAGAAAGAGAATAGGGGATGTTTTTTTCCTCCACAGAGAACCTAACGGACAGACATCTGTCCTGAGTGGCTGATGGAGAGAGGAGAGTTAGTTTCTATGAAGAGATGAGCTAGCCATGTGTGTTCATCACGACCGGGATGACCCATTTTAGATTCAGGATATACTTCAGGGCTTTGGTTTCCTGTTGCATCTCTGCTATCAGGGTTTTTATTTCAGTCAGAGATCACTAGAACATCTTTATTCTAGTGCAGCAGAGAAACAGAGACAGGAAACATGAAGCGATGCTGCTGTCACATGACCAAGGTGATTGGAGCCAGAGTGTGGTTTGACAGTCATCATCGAGCTCTCAAGACAACTGATGTGTCACCATGGATACAGCCAAGCCAACATATACAATGTGGAGTGTTGTCATCCTAATCGTGACTAATGTTCCCTTTAAGAGAAGCACGAGATTGAACTTCACTCAACTTTATAGAGTTTTCCCCCCTTTAGTTAACACTATCAACGTTTCCCTTCACTGTGGGAATTGTGATCGAGTCAATGCGTTATTAGCCACTTTCAACGCAACATCCCGAAACAAAACGAATTGTGCAAGACTTAGTAGGCAAAACTAACTATGCAAGAGATTTGTTTTTTGTAGGCAGAACACATCGGTGTATGATTCTATTGCATTGACAGGCACCACTCAGCCCGTACTCTACACAGACCGGTGGCATAACCAATCAGAGCTGCAGTAGGCCTATACACACACAATTATAAACTGGGTGGTTCAAGCCCTGAATGCTGATTGGCTGACAGCCGTGGTATATCAGACCGTATACCACGGGTATGACAAAACATTTAGTTTTACTGTTCTAATTACATTGGTATTAGCCCAGTTATAGATCATCTGTAGTCAGCAATAGGGGAGTGGTTGCTTCCTGCAAGACCACAAAACATGTACATTTCTAGACATCTTTGAAACGTGAGTCAGGTAAAGAGCTTTTTTTTTGTCTTAAAGGGGCAGTGTTGTATTTTAAAACAGGCTTGAATAAGCTAAGTATCCAATAGGCAGAGGGTAGTATAATTTGTCTGATTCTCTGTAATAATGTTGGAATAATAATAATGCATTTTATTTTGTAAAGTGGTTTCTTGCATCAAACACCATGTTCAGTCACCTCCTTGTCTGAAGGACAAGTGGATAAAACAGGTTCATGTCAAGACCTGGGTGTATTTTGTTCAAAAGTCTCATGGAATGTAGGCCTACATTGAACACCACACATTGGCTGCTACTGTAGGCTGAATGATCGAACAGCTATTTCCATGTTAAACAAATTGCACTGTGTCTGTATTATCAGCACCAGACAACAGTTGTGGCCGAGCCAATTAGCAGTGTTTCTATATGAATTTACCAGTAAGATTGATAAGAGTCTAAATCTTGTTGGTATTTTAATATATGTACATGTGTACACTTTGTTTATGATGACCTGAAACAAGGAATATTAAATAAAAAAAGATATGTAAATAAAGTCTAACCTTGGCAGCACACAGGATGGCAGAGTGGTCGACATCTTCCATGGGTTTATATTCCAGCACTATGTCTCCATCCTGGTAGAAATGACGAGAAGGAATGTTCAGTCTGATCTGTGGACATTATAACAGGGAAGGATACATCTCATTCTGTTTCATAATGACATACCTGGTCCAGGACAAGCAGGGATCCTGAAGTGAGAGAATCCTGCTCCTCACGCCTTTCTGGGTTGGTGTGTATAAAAACTCCATCATGCTCATATAGAACCTGAGAGAGAACGAGGGAAATACATTCAGAGATTAATACAACTCATTTTATGTTGTTGTTGGAGACTTGGTAAACAAATAGGCCTAATGTACCTAGCTAGCTAACTTCATCCAAATCAAGTGCCGTTTCCATGTGACAATGTAATGGGATACATTTGCTGTATTGTTTATGATTTTGCTGGCGGCTCTTTGAACATTGACCAATTTCACATTCTTTCACCGTTCTGCCTTTTCAGGAGTGTGATGTTGTGGCTAGCTAGGTAGCTGGCTCAACCAACTTCCTGACCACTTTTAAACTGTTTTGCATGTTTGTTTTGGTGGTTGCTAGTACAACAAGTTAGCTCAACTTGTCACTATGAAAGCTAACAACACGAGCCTGTTGGTATTCTGGAAGTCGACAGTTTTACAAGTAACTTCTTATGACCGCAAACCACTTTGTTTCACCTGAAACTACTCTGCCAACTGGACAGGCAACTTCTACTAGCTAACGTTAGCTGTCAAGTGTCGACAATGGCTTGTTCAACTTCTAGCCAAATGATTTCGGTTAAACTATTTACAAAACCTCACAGACAACATGATCCATTGACAATGCGAACAAAACAAAGCACATTAAAAAAAACTAAATGCCACAAATCTGTTTTCTCAGCACCTTGAAGCCCGCTGAAGTCGCCATGTCGCCTGTCTCAGCTGACGACGACGTAGTAGCACAGCTCACGTGTTTCCAGTTGTTTTGAGTTGTGGGAGGGGGGAAGAATAAATAACTAAATACTCGTCATTGGGTGTTGCTGAATCCGTTTTTCACATGTCTTTTTATTTCACCTTTATTTAACCAGGTAGGCTAGTTTAGAACAAGTTCTCATTTACAACTGCGACCTGGCCAAGATGAAGCAAAGCAGTTCGACACAAACAACAACACAGAGTTACACATGGAATAAACAAACATACAGGCAATAGTACAGTAGGAAAAACAAGTATATATGATCTTTGACACGTTCATTGTAAACCAACGACGTAATTAACGAGATCATTGACATAGTTGAGTGTATCTCGCATACAACAGAGATTATTAATTGAACTGTTTATTGTTCAAGCTTCCACTTCCGTAAACATCCGCCAGGGAACATTAGCGTTAACAGGGGTGTAGCCATTATCCCGATTCTGTTGCAAAACGTTTCGTAAACGGAACGAAACGGGGAGGGACCTACCTTAATCTGTCCAATAGAATCTCTCGTTTTTTTTTGCAACTGTTTGGACTAATGATTACACCCAGCAGTAAGAGTGGGAGGTGGCACCTTTGGAAGTTGTCATAGGATGTTGTTTAATGTTTCATTTGGGGCTATTATTCCAGACAAAGGTTGAAAAACCCTGTACATATTCAGTCAAATCATCAAATCATATTGTATTTGTCACATGTACCGAGTACAACAGGTGTAGACCTTACAGTGAAATGCTTACTTACAAGCCCTTAACAAACAATGCAGTTAAATGAAAAATAAGTGTTAAGAATTACTTACTAAAATAAACTGAAGTAAAAAATGAAAAATAACAAATAACAAATAATTAAAGAGCAACAATAAAATAACTAGCAAGGCTATGTACAGGGGGTACCGGTCAAAGACTGGTGTCATACCTTAAGCGAGCAGGTGATAAAATCAACTCTCTCTCTTCAATTCAAAGGGCTTTATTGGCATGGGAAACATGTTTACATTGCCAAAGCAAGTGAAATAGATAATAAACAAAAGTGAAATAGACAATAATAAATACCAAAAGTTTAAAAGAAATAGAGACATTTCAAATGTCATATTATGTCTATGTACAGTGTTGTAACGATGTGTAAATAGTTAAAGTACAAAAAGGAAAATAAATAAGCATAAATATGGGTTGTATTTACAATGGTGTTTGTTCTTCACCGGTTGCCCTTTTCTTGTGGCAACAGGTCACACATCTTGCTGCTGTGATGGAACAACTGTGGTACTGTATTTCAACCAATAGATATGGGAGTTTATCAAGATTGGATTGTTTTCAAATTCTTTGTGGGTCTGTGTATCTGAGGGAAATATGTGTCACTAATATGGTCATACATTTGGCAGGAGGTTAGGAAGTGCAGTTCGGTTTCCACCTCATTTTGTGGGCAGTGTGCACATAGCCTGTCTTCTCTTGAGAGGCTGGTCGGCCGATGGCGGCCTCTCTCAATAGCAAGGCTATGCTCACTGAGTCTGTGCATAGTCAAAGCTTTCCTTCATCTTGGGTCAGTCACAGTGGTCAGGTATTCTGCCACTGTGAACTCTCTGTTTAGGGCCAAATAGCGTTATAGTTTTCTCCGTTTTTTCTTGGTTGGTGAGCGGACCCCAGACCTCACAACCATCGGGCAATGGGTTCTATAACCGATTCAAGTATTTTTTGCCAGATCCTAATTGGGATGTCAAATTTGATGTTCCTTTTGATGGCATAGAAGGCCCTTCTAGCCTTGTCTCTCAGATCGTTCACAGTTTCGTGGAAGTTACCTGTGGTGCTGATGTTTAGGCCAAGGTATGTAATCGTTTTTGTGTGCTCCAGGTCAACGGTGTCTTGATGGAATTTGTATTTGTGGTCCTGGCGACTGGACCTTTTTTGGAACACCATTATTTTTGTCTTATTTATGCTGCAATAGTTTATGTGTCGGGGGGCTAGGGTCGGTCTGTTATCTCTGGAGTATTTCTCCTGTCTTATCCGGTGTCCTGTGTGAATTTAAGTATGCTCTCTCTAATTCTCTTTCTTTCTTTCTTTCTTTCTTTCTTTCTTTCTTTCTTTCTTTCTCTCTCTTTCTCTCTCTCGGAGGACCTGAGCCCTAGGACCATGCCTCAGGACTACCTGGCCTGATGACTCCTTGCTGTCCCCAGTCCACCTTGTTGTGCTGGTGCTCCAGTTTCAACTGTTCTGCCTGCAGCTATGGAACCCTGACCTGTTCACCCGACGTGCTACCCTGTCCCAGACCTGCTGTTTTCAACTCTCTAGAGACTTCAGGAGCGGTAGAGATACTCTGAATGATCAGCTATGAAAACCCAACTGACATTTACTCCTGAGGTGCTGACCTGTTGCACCCTCTACAACCACTGTGATTATTATTATTTGACCCTGCTGGTCATCTATGAACATTTGAACATCTTGGCCATGTTCTGTTATAATCTCCACCCGGCGCAGCCAGAAGAGAACTGGCCACCCCTCATAGCCTGGTTCCTCTCTAGGTTTCTTCCTAGGTTCTGGCCTTTCTAGGGAGTTTTTCCTAGCCACCGTGCTTCTACACCTGCATTGCTTGCTGTTTGGGGTTTTAGGCTGGGTTTCTGTACAGCACTTTGTGACATCAGCTGATGTAAGAAGAGCTTTATAAATACATTTGATTGATTGATTTACTGTCAGGGCCCAGGTCTGGCAGAATCTGTGCAGAAGATCTAGGTGCTGCTGTAGGCCCTCCTTGGTTGGGGACAGAAGCACCAGATCATCAGCAAACAGTAGACATTTGACTTCAGATTCTAGTGGGGCGAGGCCGGGTGCTGCAGACTGTTCTAGTGCCCTCGCCAGCTCATTAAGATATATGTTGAAGAGGGTTGGGATCAAGCTGCATCCCTGTCTCACCCCACGGCCCTGTGGAAAGAAATGGGTGTGTTTTATGCCTGTTTTAACCGCACACTTGTTGTTTGTGTACATGGATTTTATAATGTTGTATGTCTTTCCCCCAACACCACTTCCCATAAATGTGTATAGCTGACACTCATGCCAAATTGAGTCAAAAGCTTTTTTGAAATCAACAAAGCATGAGAAGACTTTGCTTTTGTTGTGTTTTGTTTGTCAATAAGGGGGTGCAGGGTGAATATGTGGCCTGTCGTACGGTAATTTGGTAAAAAGCCAAATTGACATTTGCTCAATATATTGTTTTCACTGAGGAAATGTACGAGTCTGCTGTTAGTGATAATGCAGAGAATTTCCCAAGGTTACTGTTGACACATATCTCACTGTAGTTATTGGGGTCAGATTTGTCTCCACTTTTGTGGATTGGGGTGATCAAGTCCTTGGTTCCAAGTTTTAAGAAAGATGCCAGAGCTGAGGATGATGTTAAAGAGTTTAAGTATAGCCAAGTGAAATTTGTGGTCTGTATAATTTATAATTTCATGTAGGATACCATCAACACCACAGGCCTTCTTGGGTTGGAGGGTTTTTATTTTGTCCTGTAGCTCATTCAACGTAATTGGAGAATTCAGTGGGTTCTGGTAGTCTTTAATAGCTGACTAATATTTTCTATTGTTCATGTGTGTTTTTTTGCTGTTTTTTCTTTGTTATAAAAACAATATTTTGCGAAGTGGTTAACCCATACATCTCCATTTTGGATAGATAACTATTTTGTGTTTTCCAATTTTCCCAGAAGTGTTTAGAGTCTATGGATTCTTCAATTACATTGAGCTGATTACTGACGTGCTGTTCCTTCTTTTTCCTCAGTGTATTGCTGTATTGTTTTAGTGATTCACCATAGTGAAGGCGTAGGCTCAGGTTATCTGGGTCTCTGTGTTTTTGGTTAGATATTTTTCTCAATTCATTTCTTGGGATTTTGCACTTTTCATCAAACCATTTGTCATTGTTGTTCATTTTCTTAGGTTGTCTGGTTGAAATGTTTAGATTTGATAGTGAAACAATTTAGGCTTTCTACTGCCAAGTTTACAACTTCGCTATTGCAGTGAAACGTTTTGTCCAGGAAGTTGTCTAAAAGGGATTGAATTTGTTGTTGATTAATTACTTTCTGGTAGGTTTCTACACTACTTTCCTTCCATCTATAGCATTTCCTAATAGTATGCAGTTTGTTCGGCTTTGACGCCTCATGATTGAATATTGCTCTGTTCAAGTAGAATGTGATTTTGCTGTGATCTGATAGGGGAGTCAGTGGGTTCTCTCTTTCTCCTCTCTCTCTTTCTAATGTATAATTTAGTGCATCTTGTTCTCACTTAATAGCAAATTAAAGCTGGAAATGCTCCATTTACAGACCAGCTCACACATTTACCTCTTCTGGCTCCTGTAAGACCTCTTTGTCTTCACAGAAGAGAGATAGAAGTGGGAGAAATAGTGTGAGAGTTAGAGAGAGAGACAGAGGGAGAAGGGGTCTCTGGGATGGATGAGGCTAATATTTCAGCAGAGACAGAGGGAGAAGGAGGAGTCTCTGGGATGGATGAGGCTAATATTTCAGGAGAGACAGAGGGAGAAGGAGTCTCTGGGATGGATGAGGCTAATATTTCAGGAGAGACAGAAGGAGAAGGGGTATCTGGGATGGATGAGGCTAATATTTCAGGAGAGACAGAGGGAGAAGGAGTCTCTGGGATGGATGAGGCTAATATTTCAGGAGAGACAGAAGGAGAAGGGGTATCTGGGATGGATGAGGCTAATATTTCAGCAGAGACAGAAGGAGAAGTGGTATCTGGGATGGATGAGGCTAATATTTCAGAAGAGACAGAAGGAGAAGGGGTCTCTGAGATGGATGAGGATAATATTTCAGAGGAGACAGAAGGAGAAGGGGTATCTGGGATGGATGAGGCTAATATTTCAGGAGAGAAGGAGAAGGGGTCTCTGGGATGGATGAGGCTAATATTTCAGAGGAGACAGAAGGAGAAGGTGTCTCTGGGATGGATGAGGCTAATATTTCAGGAGAGAAGGAGAAGGGGTCTCTGGGATGGATGAGGCTAATATTTCAGAGGAGACAGGAGGAGAGGGTGTCTCTGGGATGGATGAGGCTAATATTTCAGAGGAGACAGAAGGAGAAGGGGTCTCTGGGATGGATGAGGCTAATATTTCAGAGAAGACAGAAGGAGAAGGTGTCTCTGGGATGGATGAGGCTAATATTTCAGAGGAGACAGGAGGAGAGGGTGTCTCTGGGATGGATGAGGCTAATATTTCAGAGGAGACAGAAGGAGAAGGTGTCTCTGGGATGGATGAGGCAAATATTTCAGAGGAGACAGAAGGAGAAGGTGTCTCTGGGATGGATGAGGCTAATATTTCAGAGGAGACAGAAGGAGAAGGGGTATCTGGGATGGATGAGGCTAATATTTCAGGACAGAAGGAGAAGGTGTCTCTGGGATGGATGAGGCTAATATTTCAGGAGAGAAGGAGAAGTGGTATCTGGGATGACCCCTGGATGAGTCTGAAGGGAAGTGTGTATCACTTTCTCATAAACCGTTCTAACTCACCACTCAGTCTGTTCCCACTGGAGGCTACAGCAGTCAGTAATAACGTTCTAAGTTCAAGTCCAAACACTCCGTGAAGAACTGCTCGGTCTCTGGTTCACTCAACCACAAACATGATGATGACTCCCACAGTTAGACAGAGGACGAGTGCAGTTTCGTATATGATTAAAAATGAATACTCTCTCCATGGTGCCCTCCTACACACGCACGGACACACATGAGCACAAATATATACACACACACCGACTAACGTCTTTAAAAACACAGGTCACTGTTTTCATGAGGTTATTTATGTCATTCTGTAAAAAGTGTCAGTGAACTTCTCCAGGAAACCTGGCAAGTAGTTTTCCTGGCGTGATGTTACCACCTTGGTCTGTGTTCACGGTTCCCAGTAGTTTTCCTGGTGTGATGTCACCACCTTGGTCTGTGTTCACGGTTCCCAGTAGTTTTCCTGGCGTGATGTCACCACCTTGGTCTGTGTTCACGGTTCCCATTAGTTTTCCTGGTGTGATGTCACCACCTTGGTCTGTGTTCACGGTTCCCAGTAGTTTTCCTGGTGTGATGTCACCACCTTGGTCTGTGTTCACGGTTCCCATTAGTTTTCCTGGTGTGATGTCACCACCTTGGTCTGTGTTCACGGTTCCCATTAGTTTTCCTGGTGTGATGTCACCACCTTGGTCTGTGTTCACGGTTCCCAGTAGTTTTCCTGGTGTGATGTCACCACCTTGGTCTGTGTTCACGGTTCCCAGTAGTTTTCCTGGTGTGATGTCACCACCTTGGTCTGTGTTCACGGTTCCCATTAGTTTTCCTGGTGTGATGTCGCCACCTAGTGGTCTTATGTATTATTAGCTTCTAACCAGTACAGCAAGAGGAGGATGCAGTTTGGCATTTATTGTCATGAACCTTGCCCTAGAGGCAGCCTGCAGAGTGGTCACTAGCTGGCACAGCCACAAAGTCATAAAATATCAATTTTAACCTAAAATTAACCACACTGCTAACCCTAATGACTAATCCCAAACTTAAAAGAAGACCAAGAAGCAAATGTTTGTTTTCATGAACTTTTACAATATAGCCTATTTTGACTTTGCTGCTGGCCCATCTAATGAAAATCACGCAAGTTCTGCCTCCAGGGCAAAATTAATGACATTAAACGTCAACCTGCGAGGAGGATGGGTCTCCTCCCGTCTGAGGGAGAATCTCAAATGCATACTCCTCGCGTCGTCTCTCTCCTCTTCTCCATCTCAAAACACATTGGGAAAAAGCTAGAGGTCCTTCCCCTCTGATCTTCTCCTCCAATGGGTTTTGAGAAGGAGCCGAGGAGAAATTAAGTTTCTCCCTGACTCTTGTTCCTCTCAAGGTTTCTTCCTTCTAAGGAGATGTTTACTTGTCACTATACTGCTGCTTGCACAGGGATCTAGGCCGGCTTGCGGTAAAAGCACTTTGTGACTGATGATATAGAAAGGGATTTATGGATGGAATTTGATTTGTCCCAGAGGGCAATTGGTTTTGCAGCAGGTAAGGACGAGACATGTAAAAAAAACATGTAAATTCCACATAGATCACAATGATACACCAGAACAACAACACAATGATAAACCATGACAACAACACAATGATACACAAAGACAACAGCACAATGATACACCATGACAACAGCACAATGATACACCATGACAACAACACAATGATACACCATGACAACAACACAATGATAAACAAAGACAACAGCACAATGATACACCATGACAACAACACAACGATACACCATGACAACAACACAATGATACACCATGACAACAACACAATGATACACCATGACAACAACACAACAATACACCATGACAACAACACAATGACACAAAATGGCAACAACACAATGACAACAACACCATTATACACACTGACAACAACACAATGACGCACAAATATAACGACAACAACACAATGATTCACAATGACAACACATAACCGGATAGAAACCAACATCACATAACCAGATAAAAGCCAACACATAACCAGATAAAAGCCAACACATAACCAGATAAAAACCACCACATAACCAGATAAAAACCACCACATAACCAGATAAAAACCACCACATAACCAGATAAAAACCACCACATAACCAGATAAAAACCATCACATAACCAGATAAAAACCATCACATAACCAGATAAAAACCATCACATAACAAGATAAAAACCATCACATAACCAGATAGAAACCATCACATAACCAGATAAAAACCAACACATAACCAGATAAAAACCAACACATAACCAGATAGAAACCATCACATAACCAGATAAAAACCAACACATAACCAGATAGAAACCATCACATAACCAGATAGAAACCATCACATAACCAGATAAAAACCATCACATAACCAGATAAAAACCAACATCACATAACCAGATAAAAACCATCACATAACCAGATAAAAACCAACATCACCTAACCAGATAAAAACCATCACATAACCAGATAAAAACCAACACATAACCAGATAAAAACCAACACATAACCAGATAAAAACCAACACATAACCAGATAAAAACCAACATCACATAACCAGATAAAAACTACCACATAACCAGATAAAAACCAACACATAACCAGATAGAAACCGTCACATAACCAGATAAAAACCACCACATAACCAAATAAAAACAAACACATAACCAGATAAAAACCAACACATAACCAGATAGAAACCAACACATAACCAGATAAAAACCATCACATAACCAGATAAAAACCATCACATAACCAGATAAAAACCAACACATAACCAGATAAAAACCATCACATAACCAGATAAAAACCATCACATAACCAGATAAAAACCAACACATAACCAGATAAAAACCATCACATGACCAGATAAAAACCATCACATAACCAGATAAAAACCAACACATAACCAGATAAAAACCAACACATAACCAGATAAAAACCATCACATAACCAGATAAAAACCATCACATAACCAGATAAAAACCATCACATAACCAGATAAAAACCAACACATAACCAGATAAAAACCAACATCACATAACCAGATAAAAACCATCACATAACCAGATAAAAACCATCACATAACCAGATAAAAACCAACACATAACCAGATAAAAACCACCACATAACCAGATAAAAACCATCACATAACCAGATAAAAACCACCACATAACCAGATAAAAACCATCACATAACCAGATAAAAACCATCACATAACCAGATAAAAAGCATCACATAACCAGATAAAAAACATCACATAACCAGGTAGAAACCATCACATAACCAGATAAAAACCAACACATAACCAGATAAAAACCAACACATAACCAGATAGAAACCATCACATAACCAGATAAAAACCATCACATAACCAGATAAAAACCATCACATAACCAGATAAAAACCAACACATAACCAGATAGAAACCAACACATAACCAGATAAAAACCATCACATAACCAGATAAAAACCATCACATAACCAGATAAAAACCAACACATAACCAGATAAAAACCAACACATAACCAGATAGAAACCATCACATAACCAGATAAAAACCATCACATAACCAGATAAAAACCATCACATAACCAGATAAAAACCATCACATAACCAGATAAAAACCATCACATAACCAGATAAAAACCATCACATAACCAGATAAAAACAGTCACATAACCAGATAAAAACCAACATCACATAACCAGATAAAAACCAACACATAACCAGATAAAAACCATCACATATCCAGATAAAAACCAACACATAACCAGATAAAAACCAACACATAACCAGATAAAAACCATCACATAACCAGATAAAAACCATCACATAACCAGATAAAAACCATCACATAACCAGATAAAAACCAACATCACATAACCAGATAAAAACCAACACATAACCAGATAAAAACCATCACATAACCAGATAAAAACCATCACATAACCAGATAAAAACCATCACATAACCAGATAAAAAACCAACACATAACCAGATAAAAACCAACATCACATAACCAGATAAAAACCATCACATAACCAGATAAAAACCAACACATAATCAGATAAAAACCATCACATAACCAGATAAAAACCAACACATAACCAGATAAAAACCACGACATAACCAGATAAAAACCACCACATAACCAGATAAAAACCATCACATAACCAGATAAAAACCATCACATAACCAGATTAAAACCATCACATAACCAGATAAAAACAAACACATAACCAGATAAAAACCAACACATAACCAGATAAAAACAGTCACATAACCAGATAAAAACCAACATCACATAACCAGATAAAAACCAACATCACATAACCAGATAAAAACCATCACATAACCAGATAAAAACCAACATCACATAACCAGATAAAAACCAACACATAACCAGATAAAAACCATCACATAACCAGACAAAAACCATCACATAACCAGATAAAAACCAACACATAACCAGATAAAAACCAACACATAACCAGATATAAACCAACATCACATAACCAGATAAAAACCATCACATAACCAGATAAAAACCAACACATAACCAGATAAAAACCATCACATAACCAGATAAAAACCACCACATAACCAGATAGAAACCATCACATAACCAGATAAAAACCATCACATAACCAGATAAAAACCAACACATAACCAGATAAAAACCACCACATAACCAGATAAAAACCATCACATAACCAGATAAAAAGCATCACATAACCAGATAAAAAGCATCACATAACCAGATAAAAACCATCACATAACCAGGTAGAAACCATCACATAACCAGATAAAAACCAACACATAACCAGATAAAAACCAACACATAACCAGATAGAAACCATCACATAACCAGATAGAAACCATCACATGACCAGATAAAAACCATCACATAACCAGATAAAAACCAACATCACATAACCAGATTAAAACCATCATATAACCAGATAAAAACCAACATCACCTAACCAGATAAAAACCATCACATAACCAGATAAAAACCATCACATAACCAGATAAAAACCAACACATAACCAGATAGAAGCCAACACATAACCAGATAAAAACCATCACATAACCAGATAAAAACCATCACATAACCAGATAAAAACCAACACATAACCAGATAAAAACCAACACATAACCAGATAGAAACCATCACATAACCAGATAAAAACCATCACATAACCAGATAAAAACCATCACATAACCAGATTAAAACCATCACATAACCAGATAAAAACAAACACATAACCAGATAAAAACCAACACATAACCAGATAAAAACCAACATCACATAACCAGATAAAAACCAACACATAACCAGATAAAAACCAACACATAACCAGATAAAAACCATCACATAACCAGATAAAAACCAACATCACATAACCAGATAAAAACCATCACCTAACCAGATATAAACCATCACCTAACCAGATATAAACCATCACATAACCAGATAAAAACAAACACATAACCAGATAAAAACCATCACATAACCAGATAAAAACCATCACATAACCAGATAAAAACCATCACATAACCAGATAAAAACCATCACATAACCAGATAAAAACCAACACATAACCAGATAAAAACCATCACATAACCAGATAAAAACCATCACATAACCAGATAAAAACCATCACATAACCAGATAAAAACCATCACATAACCAGATAAAAACCAACACATAACCAGATAAAAACCAACATCACATAACCAGATAAAAACCAACATCACATAACCAGATAAAAACCATCACATAACCAGATAAAAACCATCACATAACCAGATAAAAACCAACACATAACCAGATAAAAACCATCACATAACCAGATAAAAACCACCACATAACCAGATAAAAACCACCACATAACCAGATAAAAACCACCACATAACCAGATAAAAACCACCACATAACCAGATAAAAACCACCACATAACCAGATAGAAACCATCACATAACCAGATAGAAACCATCACATAACCAGATAAAAACCATCACATAACCAGATAGAAACCATCACATAACCAGATAAAAACCATCACATAACCAGATAAAAACCATCACATAACCAGATAAAAAACATCACATAACCAGATAGAAACCAACACATAACCAGATAAAAACCATCACATAACCAGATAAAGACCATCACATAACCAGATAAAAACCAACACATAACCAGATAGAAAACAACACATAACCAGATAAAAACCATCACATAACCAGATAAAAACCAACACATAACCAGATAGAAACCAACACATAACCAGATAAAAACCATCACATAACCAGATAAAAACCATCACATAACCAGATAAAAACCAACACATAACCAGATAAAAACCAACACATAACCAGATAGAAACCATCACATAACCAGATAAAAACCATCACATAACCAGATAAAAACCATCACATAACCAGATAAAAACCATCACATAACCAGATAAAAACCAACACATAACCAGATAAAAACCAACACATAACCAGATAAAAACCAACACATAACCAGATAAAAACCAACATCACATAACCAGATAAAAACCAACATCACATAACCAGATAAAAACCAACATCACATAACCAGATAAAAACCATCACATAACCAGATAAAAACCATCACATAACCAGATAAAAACCATCACATAACCAGATAAAAACCAACACATAACCAGATAAAAACCAACATCACATAACCAGATAAAAACCATCACATAACCAGATAAAAACCATCACATAACCAGATAAAAACCATCACATAACCAGATAAAAACCATCACATAACCAGATAAAAACCAACACATAACCAGATAAAAACCAACACATAACCAGATATAAACCATCACATAACCAGATAAAAACCATCACATAACCAGATAAAAACCATCACATAACCAGATAAAAAACATCACATAACCAGATAAAAACCAACACATAACCAGATAGAAACCAACACATAACCAGATAAAAACCATCACATAACCAGATAAAAACCATCACATAACCAGATAAAAACCATCACATAACCAGATTAAAACCATCACATAACCAGATAAAAACAAACACATAACCAGATAAAAACCAACACATAACCAGATTAAAACCATCACATAACCAGATAAAAACAAACACATAACCAGATAAAAACCAACACATAACCAGATAAAAACAGTCACATAACCAGATAAAAACCAACATCACATAACCAGATAAAAACCAACACATAACCAGATAAAAACCATCACATAACCAGATAAAAACCAACATCACATAACCAGATAAAAACCATCACCTAACCAGATATAAACCATCACATAACCAGATAAAAACCAACACATAACCAGATAAAAACCATCACATAACCAGATAAAAACCATCACATAACCAGATAAAAACCATCACATAACCAGATAAAAACCAACACATAACCAGATAAAAACCATCACATAACCAGATAAAAACCATCACATAACCAGATAAAAACCATAACATAACCAGATAAAAACCATCACATAACCAGATAAAAACCAACACATAAACAGATAAAAACCAACACCTAACCAGATAAAAACCATCACATAACCAGATAAAAACCATCACATAACCAGAAAAAAACCAACATCACATAACCAGAAAAAAACCAACATCACATAACCAGAAAAAAACCAACATCACATAACCAGATAAAAACCATCACATAACCAGATAAAAACCAACACATAACCAGATAAAAACCACCACATAACCAGATAGAAACCATCACATAACCAGATAAAAACCAACACATAACCAGATAAAAACCGACACATAACCAGATAAAAACCGACACATAACCAGATAGAAACCATCACATAACCAGATAAAAACCATCACATAACCAGATAAAAACCATCACATAACCAGATAAAAACCATCACATAACCAGATAAAAACCATCACATAACCAGATAAAAACCATCACATAACCAGATAAAAACCAACACATAACCAGATAAAAACCAACACATAACCAGATATAAACCATCACATAACCAGATAAAAAACATCACATAACCAGATAAAAACCAACACATAACCAGATAGAAACCAACACATAACCAGATAAAAACCATCACATTACCAGATAAAAACCATCACATAACCAGATAAAAACCAACACATAACCAGATAAAAACCAACACATAACCAGATAGAAACCATCACATAACCAGATAAAAACCATCACATAACCAGATAAAAACCATCACATAACCAGATAAAAACCATCACATAACCAGATTAAAACCATCACATAACCAGATAAAAACAAACACATAACCAGATAAAAACCAACACATAACCAGATTAAAACCATCACATAACCAGATAAAAACAAACACATAACCAGATAAAAACAGTCACATAACCAGATAAAAACCAACATCACATAACCAGATAAAAACCAACATCACATAACCAGATAAAAACCAACACATAACCAGATAAAAACCATCACATAACCAGATAAAAACCAACATCACATAACCAGATAAAAACCATCACCTAACCAGATATAAACCATCACATAACCAGATAAAAACCAACACATAACCAGATAAAAACCATCACATAACCAGATAAAAACCATCACATAACCAGATAAAAACCATCACATAACCAGATAAAAACCAACAGATAACCAGATAAAAACCATCACATAACCAGATAAAAACCATCACATAACCAGATAAAAACCAACACATAACCAGATAAAAACCATCACATAACCAGATAAAAACCAACACATAACCAGATAAAAACCAACACATAACCAGATAAAAACCATCACATAACCAGATAAAAACCATCACATAACCAGAAAAAAACCATCACATAACCAGAAAAAAACCAACATCACATAACCAGAAAAAAACCAACATCACATAACCAGATAAAAACCATCACATAACCAGATAAAAAACCAACACATAACCAGATAAAAACCACCACATAACCAGATAAAAACCACCACATAACCAGATAAAAACCACCACATAACCAGATAAAAACAATCAAAAACAGGTAGAAACCATCACATAACCAGATAAAAACCAACACATAACCAGATAAAAACCGACACATAACCAGATAGAAACCATCACATAACCAAATAAAAAACATCACATAACCAGATAAAAAAACATCACATAACCAGATAGAAACCAACACATAACCAGATAAAAACCATCACATAACCAGATAAAGACCATCACATAACCAGATAAAAACCAACACATAACCAGATAGAAACCATCACATAACCAGATAAAAACCATCACATAACCAGATAAAACCATCACATAACCAGATAAAAACCATCACATAACCAGATAAAAACCATCACATAACCAGATAAAAACCATCACAATAACCAGATTAAAACCATCACATAACCAGATAAAAAACAAACACATAACCAGATAAAAACCACCACATAACCAGATAAAAACCATCACATAACCAGATAAAAACCAACACATAACCAGATAAAAACCAACACATAACCAGATAAAAACAGTCACATAACCAGATAAAAACCAACATCACATAACCAGATAAAAACCAACACATAACCAGATAAAAACCATCATATAACCAGATAAAAACCAACATCCATAACCAGATAAAAACCATCACCTAACCAGATAAAACATCACATAACCAGATAAAAACCATCACATAACCAGATAAAAACAAACACATAACCAGATAAAAACCAACACATAACCAGATTAAAAACCATCACATAACCAGATAAAAACAAACACATAACCAGATAAAAACCACACATAACCAGATAAAAAACAGTCACATAACCAGATAAAACCAACATCACATAACCAGATAAAAACCAAACACATAACCAGATAAAAACCATCATATAACCAGATAAAAACCAACATCACATAACCAGATAAAAACCATCACCTAACCAGATATAAACCACACCAT